>NW_027206068.1:66843274-66890774 GCF_024711535.1 Dipodomys merriami | reverse complement strand
GTGGTTAGGAGAGCGCTTTGGGGAGGGAGGGGAAGGGAAAATAGTGAAGAGGAAGCCCTGGGAACACAGAATTAATCAACTCCCATCCACACAATGTAATCTGTGAGGCAAATGCATTTTCAATTGGAGTTTAAATTTTCTTTTTTTAAAGAAAACTCTACAAGCCTAAATACTTAGTCCTAGAGATGGATGAAGTTAAATAGCTCTTTTAAGAACAGCACCACATGGAAAATAACTAGGTTTACCCTGCTAAGTTTAGCATATAAAGCTCTTTCCTGAATGGCTTCATTGTCAACCCCTGGGCTGGAGGAGTTCAATTCCCTTTTATTTGGTGAATTCCTTAATTGGATTTTGTTTGCCGATCTGACTTTTCTCACATTGTAAGATTTTAATAAATCATTATAATCATTCCCTTATGTCTTGCAAAAATAACCTTTCTGACAGTTCCCGAATGATTTCCACCCCCGGTGTGTTTGCATCATGGGATTATTAGTGTAGCTTACACATGAATCGGGAAAGGGCTGTGAAGCCGAGGGTATGCTGCCATCCGTGCCCGGGCATGAACGCCTTGCATGCTAACCAGGAACCTGCCAGGTCACGCTTGGCTGGGAGGGCACAGCAGGTCTTGGCATATTATCTCCCATCTAGATTATTGATGAGATGCGATGTGTGGAAACAGGAGAGATCTCCTATCTGCTTGCTTATTAAAGCCTCTGCAGGAAGGAGGTTTATTGGTGATATATGTACACTGGTGAATTCAATTGCGTTCTCCGCTCAGATTCTTCTCTGTCAGTTATTGTTGATGACTAGGCAGCGAAGCACTATTTATTGTGTTTAAGTGATACACTAGCTGGATGTCTGGCTCAGAATTCAGTTCTCCTACAAACCTACCATGATTGACTTGTTCTTGCAAAAGTTCAAGGACTTGCTCAGTCACCCATTGAGGAACAGGACTTAATTTTGTGCCTTTTCCTTGAAAGTTCCAGTGCATTCTAGTAAGCTTTATTATTTCTTTTTCTTATAGACCCTTGAAGCTTAAAGTTGCCATCTTTTCTGTACCATTGAGATAAATGACCCTACACAGTGATTACACTTGATTGTATTTAACCCAACAATTTCTGCCCACCCTCTTTCTTACCCATAATCCTCCAGGCCATAGGTGAGCTGAGTCTAGGAAGAATCTTTCCCAAAGCCCATTTAGCTTTCCTATCTTTCTCTCTGGGGGTACAGCTGTTGGGGAAGTCGGTGTTCTCTTAGGGAGATGGGCAGCTCCTGAGATTTCAGAGCAATACCCTGGTTTCTTTGGCAAGTCAGTGCCTTCACACACTGAGAAGCAGTCATGTCTATTTTTTTTTCTAGTTTGTTCCCTGTATATTCAAGCTAAAGATCTTAATCTAGCCAGAAGAGTCATTGTTAAGCCTGAAAAAACTTACTTGCCTTTGTTCTTCCATCTCCCTCTCTCTCAAACTAAAGGCAATGAACTTGAGGCCATAGTAAAAAAAAAAAAAAGGCGTCTAACCTTCACCATGGATGGGGGGGGGGGGGGGCCTGGTTGGGTGGCAGACTCTTAGTGGGAAACCTTGTGAATGATCTTGAATCTTTATAATATTTCCATTTGTATTTGTTGTATTTTTTTGTTTTTGTTTTTGCTAGTGGTAACAAAAGAATGACTATAACATAAGGCTGGAGGATCTAACTTAATTCTTCCTCTTTCTGCCTGAATTGTCCAACCGTGTACCTAATTTGTAGCCCATGTAGATAACAATTGTATATTTAATTGTGTGAGTACATGCATATAAAACTTGGAAATAGAAATGCCCCTGAAAGCAACATCTATACCTTATAAAGAAAAAGATTTAATCAGAAGAAGGTAAATGTCTTTAAGTTTGAGTTTCTCTGCTATATGTGTCAAACCAGCCTAAAAGTCTCCTGCACAGTGATTGATTTTCAATTTTGCTTTCAAATGGGGCGGGGCATCTTCTCCAGCCTCTGTGGTTGGCTGTGAGGGCAATCACTCATGCAGGCCTAAGGCTTCACCATGGTGAAGCCAGCTCTTGCCAGGACCCGGGGGAAGCTGCTGCCATGGTGTTTCTGCCTCTGCCTTTCTTTCCTCCAAAGTTGGCAAATGCTGGTCACATCGTGAGTCTATTTATAGTAAGCACACGTCTAACCACCTTGTGCTTTTCTTAGCATCAGCCTGACATGCCATCAATTACCCATGAGCTGAATGACACCAGAAGGAGTTATTTGAGGCAGGTGTCCTGAGGTGAGACGTGGGGGTGTGGTGCAGGTCACATGGGGACAACTCCAGGAAAAAAAGAAGAGAAAAGAAAACCCCCAAAAGGGTAATAGAGACACTCCTTGCTGGTCTGTGGCAGAGAATGATTGCAGACAGGTTGATGGGAAATCCTGAATGTCTTGCCCTCTGGTCTCGCACACTGCCCTTCTTACCTGGGCCTCTTTATGTGGAAAAGGCACATTTGAAGATAGGTGGAGCAGGACTCAAGAATGGCGGTCCTTTTGCAGAAGAAGACATCTTTGTTAAGGGAAGGAATGTACATGAAGCCCATGCAGGGGTCCTAAGACCAGAGGGGATGTGACCAGAGCTGGACACCTTCTTCTCTCAGATGGGAGGTATATAATAGAGCCGCTGGAGGAGTGGTAGGAGGAAGGGGACAAGGAGGGCCAGGGCTGCCCAACTGCTCCACACCTTGTTGTCTCTGGACCAGCACACAGGCTGCTCTTACTGCAGCAATGGTAGCACAGCTGCCCTGGCTCCCTGAGGCTTCTCCTTCCTCCCCCAGTACTGGTGGCCCTCTGGGATTCTACACTCATCTGTTGCATTTGCCCCTCCCTGCTGACAAATGTAGATAGCGCGTTTGGAAACAGCTCTTCTTCTTCCTCCTTCTCTGTGGAAATACCAGCTGCCTGGTTTCAGTGGACTAGCTGCCCTCCAGTCACTGGCTTATGTATCTGCCATTCATTTGGGGGCTGCGCCGGGGAAGCAGGTAGATTGTGTTCTCTGAGCAATGAGATCAGCGCTGCTGCCTTTCTTTAAGCCCCTGCAATTGCTCTACTCATGAACAGTGTAGTGGAGAATTCTTCTACTCCATCCATCGCATTATGTATCTTCCTTCCTGTCCGTATCCACTGGGAAGAGAGGGGGGGGGGAGGGGGAGAGGGAGAGAGAGAGAGAGAGAGAGAGAGAGAGAGAGAGAGAGAGAGAGAGAGAGAGAGAGAGAGAGAGAGAGAGAGAGAGAGAGAGATTAAAACTGAATCAGAGAGTAGAAAGCAAAATGAATTAAACATCTGTCAGCCTTGCCACGAACTGGCCTTTACAACCTATTCTAACTTTTCCCCCTCCCTCCTTCCTCCTCCCTCTCCTCCTCTTCCTCCTGCTCTTCCTCCTGCTTTTCCTCCTCCTGGCTCCTTAGCTGTCTCCACTAGGTTTGTGCTGCAGACTCCTTAGGGACAGAATGGCTGTGTCCTAAAAGGCCGTGGGCTCCCTGCGAAGCTCCAAGTGTATGTAGCAGGCCCCGGCTGACTCCCCCAGGGCACCCTGTTCCTCCACTAAAGCCATCTGCCCGGCTAATCCACTTTCCGGAGCAGTGTCTAGCGCCAGAGAATGTCTGTGTCTGTGAGTATCCCCGTGCCATTTAGCTGCCTCCAGGTTCCTGGGGATCTGTTTGCATTCTTTGTTATCTTTTGGCAAAGCTGCCTGTCCTTTCTCTTCTTCTCCACAGTCAGACCACTCAGGGCTCAATCAATGTGGTTTATTATTCAGCGACCTCCTGAGGAGGCCTGAGATGGGTGTCCTGAGCATATCAAAGCTAGCTTCCAGGCAGAGTGTGTGTGTGTGTGTGTGTGTGTGTGTGTGTGTGTGTGTGTGTGTGTGTTATATGCACAAGTTGCACACATGTGTGTTTGTGAGTGTTCCTGACTGTGTCTTGGAAGGATGAGTGGAGGGTGGATAGATTTCTTTTGCAGAAGCTGCAGGACCCAAAACAGATGTACCCTGCCCGAGTCTCAGTCCTCCAGTGGCAGGTGAGTAAAGAGGAGGCCTCTGCTTGTGGGTTCTGAGTTAAAATCTCTAAGATGTAGTTTATAAATCTAAAGCTTTCCTGCCTCCCTCTTTGTAGGCTGAAGTTTGTAATATAAAACCCTTTATGGGTATTTTTTTTAGGGAGCCTGAGACCTGCCTTTTCTCTTTTAAAAAAATATTTTTATGATCTTTAACTAGTTGCACGAAGGAGTTTATGTATGCAGTACATCTTGCCCTGTGTCATCAGTTGCACATCTTCACCCTCCTCCAGCAACCCCTTCTCTTATGTTTCTTAATTTTGTGGTGTATGCAATAAATTCTTGACTACATCCTCCCCTTTTCCTACCCTTCATTTGTCTTCTTCTCTCTCCTTCGCTCCCCTTTTCTCCCTTGCAAGTGCTCATTTCCTGGTACTTATTTTGTTGGGCTTTGACTTAATCTTTCTAAAGAGTTATACTATTTGAGCTTTCTGTGAAGTCTATTCCACTTCAGTTAAGTCATTTGTAACTGGTTACTCACTCTCCAGTGTATTTACTTGTATATTTATAGGCACATTCTACTTACCACAAATAAGAGAAACCATCTCTGGCATCAGACAAAGACCCAATATCCACAATATATTCAGACCTCAAAAAATTAAACCTTCAGAGAAACAACAATCTGAGTAATAAATGGGCTAATAACTTAAAGGGAGAATTCTCAGAAAAAGAAGTAAAAGTAATAGACACAAGAAGATATGTCCAATATCTCTAGTCAAAAAGGAAATCCATGTGTGTGTATGTTTGTGCATGTGCATGTGCGTGCACGCTCATGCGTGTGTGTATTTTATTGGGTATGTTGTCCTGAGCCATGAGAGTTAATCACCATGGATTTTCTTTCTTATCATTTGCTACCTCTGTTTCTCCCAGCTCTTACTTTCCAGAGAGAAATCTTTGCCAAAATAGGTCCTTGAAAATAGTTTTAGTCTGAAGTTTATTGTGGTAGGATTTTGAAACATTTATAGGTATTTTGTAGTTACACATTTCAATTAAGTTGTGAATATCGAAGTTTAGGATTGGCTGGAAGCTAGACATAGCTTAATAAATGGAAAAAGGTAACTTTCTCTTCTGTCATTATTATTTCTTCATTTTCCTCTTAGGTCATCACGGGACCAAGTATTCCTGACTATGACTAGCTGAGTGATGAAAACTAGTTCCAACTCATAGATAAGCTAATCCACGGCTTGTTTTCTTTTTTGAGATGGGTCTTATTATGTAGCCAAAGCTGGCCTTTAACTCAAGATCTTTCTGTCTCAGCCCCCCAAGTGCTGGGGTGATAGGTATGCATCATGTTTTTGTAAGTAAAATTTTATTGGAAGGTGGGCCTGGCTCATTTTGCTTATTGCCTTGAGGTGGTTTTTGTGTCTCATTGGAGAGTACTGGTGGCTGTAGCTCTGCTGTCTTCACTTTCCCAGTCTCTGCAGTAAGTTCTACTCCTTTTTTTCCCCTGCCAGAGGCAGCCTGCCTGGCCCCGGATCCCTGCTCACTGCCAGGGGGCAGCTCTAGCCTCGCTGTGTCAGGACTTGGACTCCACTGTTGGCATGTCTGTGACCACACTCATTCAGTGCATATTGTTTCCCTTACCTAGCAGTATTCTTGTGGAACTCAGCTCCAGATGGTGACCTAATAACCAAGAAGATCCAATCTCAGCTCTTGTGCATTTGGGGATCTTTCTATATATGCAAGTGATATATCTTGATCAATTTCACCCCCTCTCTTGCTCTTTCTTATTCCTCTGCTTTTTTTACTGTATAAATTTTGCTCGATCCCAGATCTTCTACTAGCACCTGAAGAGTCAGGGTTAGATTTTGACTAACCTGGGGTTTTTTAGATGGAGTCTTCATTAGAAAAAAAAATTTTAAAGGGGAGGATTTATTCATTCAAAATGAATCTGAAGTCAACTTTAATGTCTCTTATGCTCAAACATCAAGTCTATAAAGTTTCCTCTTTTTAGTCTTTTCCCACCTCCTCCCTCTCCACATTTTTGGCCTACAACCGTTGTTGTCAGCTACAGTTATGACAATATCCAGTGCTTCTGAGACAACCCAAGAAGTTTGTGGAGAGAGAGGGAAAGAGAAAGAAACAAGAATTCTGCAACTCCTACATGTGATGTCTGCTGGGAGGGGCATGTTTGTTGATGCCTGTGATGTAGAGTTCATTCACCTGTGGTTTGTATGAGGAATTTGTTTGGGAAACATTCTCAGTGTGGGAATTGGGGCACATTTTGGGAAAGGTGACAGATGTCTGTCAGGAACAGCTAAGGACAGGATGGTGGGAAGGCTTGACAGACCCCTGAGCTCCTCCCTCTTTTTCATGTTCTGCTTTTCTGACTTATTCACATTTTGCAAACAGAAATCACAACTGGTTTTGTACTTTAGAAAGGCTCAAGATAAAGGAGGTGTTTTTGAGTTTATCTTGGGCAAAATGATGAATCTGGTTTTGTCAATTTATTGCTAATAGAACAGCTAGAGCTTGAAAGGAAAAATGATTTAAGATTTTAAATATTTGATGATCACCCTGTAGATATGACAGTCATACAGATCAATTTCCAATAGAGCGCTCTGTTGTGTCCATAAATAGTCCTTCAGTCATGAGCTGTGTGCCAACATTTGCTGGAGAAATGTCACTGGTTGCTGTTACTGTTTATGAGGTCTGATACTAAATTATCTTTTCATCTATCTCAGTTTTTACCATTACCTCTAGATAATTTTATTGGAACTAACCAGTAACTTTTAAATCATGAAAACCTACATAATAAAATTCTACTTATAAATTCTTTCTCTGACCTGGTATTTTTAAAATATCCCCTCTCAGTCCCAACTAATATTTTTCTAATGAGTATTGAATACTGCATTATGATTTGTATGGTAGGACAGACAGGCTTGGAAAAGGTGGGTTTAAAATACTGGTACTATATAAAGAGTATAACCAGGTGCTGGTGGTTTATGCCTGTAATCTAAGCTACATGGGAAACTAGTATCTGAGGATAGTAGTTCAAAGCCAAGCTTGGTAGAAAAGTCCATGAGATGCTTATCTGCAATGAACTCACAAAATCCAGAAGCAGAGCTGTGGCTCAAGTGGTTGAGCAAAATAGTCAAGTGAGACTGCAAAGCCCTGAATTTAAGCCCTAGTACTGTTCCCCTCACTCCCCCTGCTCCCCCCCCACACACAAGAAAATCCTGGTTCTAAGTGATGTCCCTTAACTTTTGTGTTCAAGGCTAGGGCTCTACCACTTGACCAACAGCTTTACTTCTGGCTTTTTGTGGTTAATTGAAGATAAGAGTCTCACTGACTTTCCTGCCTGCGTTGCCTTCAAACTGTGATCCTCAGATCTCAGTCTCCTAAGGTAGAGCTAGGATTTAAGTGCTGAGCCACTAGCATCTGGCTAAAGTTCTACTTCCTTTTTTTAAAAAAAATTGCTGTTGCTTATATGGTCCTGAAGAATTGAACCCAGGACCTCATGTTTGCTAGGCAAGCACTTTATCAGTAAGCCATATTCCTAGTGCATAGTCCTTTTTAAAAAAATTATTATTTTTTTGGTACTGGGCATTGAACTGAAGTCCTAGACATTATCTCTGAGTTTTTTGCTCAAGGCTAGCACTCTACCACTTTTAGGCACAGCTCCTTTTCCCAGGATTCTGGTGCTTAATTGGAGATAAGAGCCTCTCAGACTTTCCTGCTCCTCCTGAGTAGAGAGTATTTTTAGGCATGAGCCATTGCACTAGGCTATAGTCTTCTTTTTCTATGTGTAGTTCACAGGGTAAGTTCTGAGATGTTTACATTAGCTGATTTCATTATTTGAAAATCTGAGAGTATAGGTACACAAATCTAGATGATAGAGTCTACTGCACACTAAGGCTCTACCACGTTGCCATCAGGCTATGTGAGGCTCATTGCTGATAAAATGTCATTACTCGTTATCTGACTGTGTGTTTGTAGAATATTACATAGGCATGAGTACAGGCATAACTTTAACTGATATTCTGTTTTTCCTGGTGTTACTTAAACCATGGATAGATACATTCAGGTTCAGAAATTCTTAGAAGGATCAGAAGAAAATACAAGGAAAATAGCATTGTACACGAAATGATTTAAGAAGATTTTATTTATAGTTCTACTCTGATTGATTAAGAAACCTGCAGCCAGTCTTTCCCTCATTTACAGAGCTGGTTTTGCAGAATCGACACTTCAGTGGAGATAGTTGGTGCTCAGTGACGATGATGGTTAGGTGGTGACATACCTTACCTACTTGTCCTACCTTACCTACTTACGTAGTTTACCTACTTGACTCAGGAGGGCTTGAATCCCACAGGGCTCTCCTCTGTAACCATGGACAAATGACTTTGGACACATACCTTACATGATTGTCTGTAAAATGTGATTGTATTTGCTGAGATTGACTAGTTAGAGTTTGTAAACTGGAAGCTAACTGGTTTGGGTACTCAGCAAAAGTGTATCTTGCTCACAGAAAGCTTACATTGAGTTTGGATGGGGGTGATAGGAGAGGGGGTACACAATGTACTTCCTTTTGGTCACACTACTATCCCACTTCAACATGTACCCCCTTAATGTCTCCATAGCAAAGGAGGAGAAATCTTGGTGATGGCACAGTAGCTCCTTACCACCTTGGCATGGAAGGGGCACCGTAGTTCTTTCCTGCAGACATTTCATCCATACATGGAGGCATGTGGCTGCACTATTGTAGAAGAGCTACTCATTACAGCATTCCATTTCTATAGGCTTAGGCAGAAGAAGAACCCCAGGAATGTGTAGAGCACTTACAATTTTCACAACATAGGCTAAAAATAGAAACTTCAACAAGCGCGGGGATGATGCAAACCTTTAGCAGCCTGTGATAAAAAAAAAATACACGAGTCTGCTTTAGTTTTTAATCCTAAATTATTCTGACAAGGAGCCCCACTAGCCAAATTGCTAGAAATAAACTCCCCTTAAAATACCTTTCAATGATTCTAAGGAATTCCCATAATCCTGTTTCCAGGGTAGCTTTGAAGAGAGATGTGGCTTCCCCTCTTTGGTTCTGTTTTTGGTTTTGGTTTTATTGCCCCTCAGCTAACTCTGGGGCTTTTGTGAAGAATTCTAGGCTAGCCCACCCTACCTCTATTAGTGGCCTTTTTGAGCCATCATCATGAAACTTTTTAATTTTTTTTTGGTCGGTCATGGGGCTTGAACTCAAGGCCAGTGTGCTGTACCTAAGCTCTTTTTGGTCAAGGCTAGCACTTACCACTTTGAACCACAGCTCCACTTTTAGTTTTCTGGTGGCTAGTTGGAGATAAGAGTCTTAGGGACTTTCCTGCCCAGGCCTGGCATTGGACCATGATCCTCAGATCTCAGCTTCCTGAGTAGTTAGGATTACAGGTATGAGCCACTGGCACCCACCTATGAAGTTTCATTCTTAAGAACATAGTGAAACCTTGAACTAAAGCAAGCAAGCCCAGAAAATCGCTCCCAACTGTACCTCAGAACTGTTTGTAATCCCGAACCCAACCTGAAGTGTCTCCTTCTTGTTCTGGTCTTTCCCAGCTCAGCTCCTACCAAGGAGGTAATATCAGGTTTGCTCTGTTTCCAGGCTTTAAAAAAAAAAAAGCCTCTGGATTACTTCTTCCCAGGACAGCTGCTCGTGGGAAGTTCTTTCTGCCAGTGGAAATTTCACTGCACGACTTGACCTCAGCGCCTCTGTAAATGTAATGCATATCTAGTTGACAGTACAGTATTCCCAAACTGGAGTTTTCAAGTTGAGATCATGCCATGCTGGAGACCAAGGACCTATCCAGGTCAGGGCTTGTCAAGGTCACCTATGTGTGACCTTCATGTAGGGAAGATGACCTTTAATCTCCATTCTGATAGCCCAGGTTCAGCTTCATCTCCCCAGAGCAATGCCAGCACACTGACCACAGATTCCTGGCATAAACTAGAATGTCAAGGAAGGTCAGTCCTAAACCAGACTTTGTGGAAGGCAAACTTAGAAACCAAAGCTATTCCTATCAACACAATTCAGTCAGTGCAGCCAGATTCCATGATTAAACAGGTACTTGCTGTCATGGGTCTGAACTTTTTAATGTTGGATCACTTCTTGAGATTCAGTTTTTCCCAAGGAGAATGGGGAAGTGAATGTTGCTTTCCAGCCATCCACATGACTGGAAGGCCCACCAAGAGTCACGCTTTCCATTACTCACAGTGCTTCTACCCAGAGGAAGAAAAAACACATTCTGCATTACAGACAGAAATCTACACATGGAGATTTGCTTTTTTTTTCAGCGTCACAATATAAAGTCCATTTTCTACAAGAATTCCTTTACATTAAGTGTTTTGAAGCAGCAGCCTCACATTCTCCATTCTTTATCTTTCTGTGCTTTATCTTACATAATAAACTCTGTTCTCTATATAATGTCAGTTCTGCTGTGCTCAAGTCGTCTGACCACTGCTTAGATCAAGTTTGTTTTGCTCGGTTGCATACCTAAATTTTCATTTCCAACTATATTTATTGTTCCTCAGCAATTTAGTGTCTTTCTTGCTGTAACATTTAGTGAAACATAGCCTATTTATATTCCTAGACATTCATTTTCCTGAGTATGTTTGTGGTTGGGGCATTAATCTTACCCTCTGAGTCTGAGCCTACCTCTCTGTCTTGGGAATGACTCAGCCCCTCAGAACAGGAAGGTCCTCTGTGTGTGTGTGTGTGTGTGTGTGTGTGTGTGTGTGTATTGGAGGAGGAAGTAGGGTGTATCTACCTGGCCCTCAGAACAGGAAGGTCCTCTGTGTGTGTGTGTGTGTGTGTGTGTGTGTGTGTGTGTGTGTGTGTGTGTGTGTGTGTGTGTGTGTGTGTGTGTGTGTGTGTATGTGTATTGGAGGAGGAAGTAGGGTGTATCTACCTGGCCATGGTATTAGATCCCAGGCTGGATCCTTGGCAGTTCTTTCATTTAAGTTCTGTTTCTATCCAGATAAACTCTTGAGATTCTCTGCTGCTGTTCCTGTAATCCTAGGAAGGATCGTCAAGTTCTGGTTCTTCTTTTCTTCTTTTCCCTTTGGGATGTAAAAACTCACCCACCGCTGCCAGCGCTGACAGATTTGGAATGGCAGTAGGTGGTTTGAAGGGGATGGGGGTGGCAGCTTGGGAGTGATCTCTGAGCCCAAGAAATGCCTTTGGCATATGAGAACAGCAAGCGTGTGTCTCTTGGCCTCTGTGGAAGGAGGTGTACTAAAAACTGACTCAACCCAGGAGCTATTTATGGGAGATCATTATTTAAAAAACAAAAACAGAGAGTTGCTTTTTTTTCAATTAGTACCACCTTGGAGAGAGAGTATGGTCACTAAGAAGTGGAAGGGTGCATAGATAACTTGTATCTGACCACCCATCAGGCAAATATACATTTTTGACAGGAATCTTTCTAAACGGTCAGGGTTATATGTGTACATTGTAGGTGTAGATGGTAAAAGTGCTAAGAAATGTGGAAAATTGCCATCAGATGCCAGTCTCTATGATTTATAGCATTGGTTAGAATCAAGCTCTCATTTGCTCTTATTTTGGAAACCGACTATCTCCTGAGGTCCATGCTGGCCTCAAACTCTTGATGATCTGGCCTCAAGCCTCCTGAAGCCTGAGATTAGGAATGTACCACCACAACCTGGTCACGTTAGCTCTTCACTCTGCTTTTCCAAACCACCCAGTGTTGTAAATTTATGAAATCGGAATGAGCATCCAAATTTGTAGGATGTTTATCTTGACAGGGTTTCACCTGTCAGTTCAGGAGGGACTGTCATTCTTGCTGATTCAAGCAGCGATTTGCATACAGGTGTGTTCAGACTGGGCAAGCAGGTTCCTGTGTGGATCTGCCACCTGTGTTTTGTTTAGTCATATCACTCACACATGAATGCATGTTGGTGCACTGAATCACTGATGCTAACAAGATCATGGAAGCCACAGCCTCTCTGTGATTCTAACAGAGGGAAGTTGGTATAGGAGTGGGATTTTGTGTATTAAGAATCCGAAGCTGAAATAATCCAGAGGGCAGTTTGTGACAATCAACTGTTGTTTGGAAATGTGGGTAATGATTCCTGCGAATTCTCTTTTACAGCCTCAGCTCTTTCCATGTCCATTGACACGTTCCTCAAGGTTTGTGTAAGGGTCCAGCTTGATTAGAGTGCGTAATAGCATCAATGTTTATGTATAGGTGAGTGTGTCTGCCTTTTACGCACTTGTTATCTTCTACTGGCTAAAATCATGTATACTTTTCCGCAAAACCTTGCACATGCTCAGCCTGCCTGAGTTGCTTTTCCCCTCTTGGTATTTCCAGTTGGTTGGACAGGCAGGAAAGTGGGAGCGAATGACTTGAGAACAGTGATGTTGCCCCACTGGGGGACAGGCATGACATTGGCCTATTTAAATGTCCAGTCAACCCCCATGACTGCAGGTTCCACACTCAAGGATTCAACCAGCCATGGGTCAAAAATATTTAAAAAACTCATCTGTACTGAATATACACATATACTTTTCATGGCATTATTCTGTAAACAACACGGCAGGACTGTTTACTTAGAAGTTACATTGCGTCAGGTGTTATAAATAATAGATGATTAACTTATATAGGAGGATGTGAACATGCAAATGTTATTTTATTTAGGGGACTTCAGTATCTTTGGATTTTGTGTTCCAGAGCCTTATAGAATCAGTTTCCCACAGATATTGAGGAATAACTGTACTTTGCTAACTCTCAAAATAACTCTTTAAGGGAAGACTTACTAACCCCATTTGGAATAGAAAAGGAAACTGAAGCCTATTGCCCAATAACTTAATGCATTACTGAATTAGGATTGGATCCAACACCAATCAAAACCCCATGCATACTGTGAGGCAGAATGGATTTATGTGAGAACAGACTCTTGTATACAGAATGGGTGTATATTGGAAGATTATTTTAAATTACATTTGTGGAGCCAGGTGCTAGTGACTGCATTCCTATATTCTTAGGTATTCAGGTGGTGA
Source organism: Dipodomys merriami (assembly GCF_024711535.1). Taxonomy (NCBI): domain Eukaryota; kingdom Metazoa; phylum Chordata; class Mammalia; order Rodentia; family Heteromyidae; genus Dipodomys; species Dipodomys merriami. Next base: position 66,877,693 of record NW_027206068.1, on the reverse strand, counting down.
AGATCTAGAGGATTTCTGTTCAAAACAAGCCTGGGCAGCCGGGCGCTGGTTGCTCACGCCTGTAATCCTAGCTACTAAGGAGGCTGAGATATGAGGATCGTGGTTCAAAGCAGCCCAGGCAGGAAAGTCTGTGAGACTCTTATCTCCAATAAAACACTAGAAAACATGAAGTGGTGCTGTGGCTTACACGGTAGAGCGCTTGCCTTGAGCTGAAGAGTGCAGGGACAGCACCCCAGCCCATAGTTCAAGCCCCACAATTGACCAAAAAAATGACAACAACAACAAAAAAAAAAAATGAGCCTGGGCAAAAAAAAATCTTCATGAGATTCTATGTACAAAATAGTTAACAAAAACCCAGGCTGGAGGTATGGCCCAAGTGATAATGCTCCAGCTGAGCAAACAAGCTAGTGCAAAGCTCTGGTTTCAACCCTGCTATGGACCAAAAAATGTCAGATATACATGGAACATTATGTCACTAACAAGTCATAAATGCTTTGTAGAGGTAGCTTTTTGGTTCAATGTTTTGCACAACTTTTGAACACACTAAGCCAGGCAGTGTTTTGGTTGTTGTTGTGTGTGTTGGGAGCAGGTAAAGGGATTAGGCTGACTTTCTAGTTTTGAGGTAGAACAGAAGGATTTGCTAAATTCCAGAGACAGCTTGAGGGATTTATCCGGTACATCCATCATTGGTGGGGGCCAGAGTGCAGTGAGAGGGGCAGCCAGGCTGTCTACCCCAGGGGATTCCTCCTGAGCCAAGTCTCAGGTACCTTCTTAGGGAAAGTACCGAAGTGTGTCATCTTGAATTCATATCAAACTATTGATTTGGTCTTTTGCCCTGAATAATGCAAATACGATCAAGTGCAAGAGGCATGAAAAGCTGTTCCTTCATCAGAATTAATAAATCAAGATATTTTCATCCCCCCTCCCCAGAATGTGGATTTCTGTAATCTGTGCCTGCAGACTCATAACCATTACTTCTGTGTCCATTTTTCGGCATCCCTAGTTTCTAAATCCTGTCGCATAGATGTAGGTAGAGGGGATGGCTAGTTCTGACTTGCTGTGATTGTCTGTGGTGTGTTTCCTTTTCACTTAATTTCACAGCAAGCTGCTGGTGGATATTCTTTATGGCAATACGATGCTTCTCACTGGGAGTCACGAGGGAGCAGAATATCACCAGGTCATAGCAGGAATAAGTCCACTTAGAGCGTTGCCGCCGAACCGAGAGAGACCTCAGCTTCAACCTTCTCTCGGCTGCCAATTTCATTCTGCTGATGGCAAAAATAGACTAGATGGCAGATGGTCATCCTCATATGCTCTGTTGACAAATAGGAAAAATAGAAAAGATGGGATCAGGAAGCATGCAACCCACAAGAACTTCCCTGGACTGTCTGGGAGATGAAAACGGTCAGGAACACCTAGCGTGCACAGTTGGGTAGCACTTTTTGCTTATGCCACACCCTTTTGTAGTCTCAGCTCTCCTGACCACATTGTGTGTAAGGCAATGGGTTTTCTTCACCCACTTTAGGGAAGGGAAGGATCCATGCAGCCCTAGGGACCTGACCAAAGCAGGGCTGGAATTCTTAAAAAGTCCTTGCCTGGGCTGCGTCAGATACCTCCTGGATCTCTAAGTCCAGCTGTTTTTCCTCTTAGGTGGACTACATTGCAGATCTGAATAAAGCAGAAACCCAAGTAGGGAAGCCTCAGCTTTTCTTACTTCCTTTTTAACGAAAAAGGAGGCTTAGAAGTTCTTTTGTCTATCTTTTTACTTTGGAGATGAAGAGAATGAGATCGAGTGGTGCAGCGTTGCCTGTAATCCCAGGGCCTCTGCTAGCCTGTAGAATACCTGATGTGAGTTAAAAAAAAATAGTACTGCATGGGCCTGGGAAGGTGGCTCAGCGGTAGAGTGCTTGTCTCGAATGCATGAGGCCTTGGGTTCGCTTCCTCAGCACCACATAAGCAGAAAAATGTGGGAAGTAGAGCTGTGGCTCAAGTGGTAGAGTGCTAGCCTTGAACTGAAGAACTGAGGGACAGGACCAGGCCCAGAGTTCAGGCTCCATGACCAATAGCAACAACAAAAAATAGTACTGCAGGGAAAACAACAACAACAACAACCCAACCCTTTAGGCACATAATGTGGCACCCTGGTGACAAAGGTGGCTTCATCTGTTTGGAATGGCTGTAGCAGAATACCACAGAGTAGGGAATTTAAATAAATTCCAGGATCATAGTATTGGCTTTGATGAAGGTTTTTCTGTCTTACCTTATCCCATGACAGTAGGAGAGAAAGAGAGAACAAGCGAGTGCAAGTTAGGGCTGAACTGGCTTTTGTCACTAACCCATTCCTGTGGTAATAGCAGTGATCCATTTATCATCTCATTACCTGTGCGAGGACCCGCTGCTTACATTAGGAATTAGGGGACATATTCAGACCACAGGCCCTTTTTGCTGTGCATATAGATGCAAGCTGGGGCCTGGGCTTAAGAGAACGGAGAGCATGGGCAGATTTCAGATGCTGATTCTTCTGTCTGTGATCTACACACTCCACACTATATGAAGTGGCTCTGCATGGTTTCCCCAGTTAATTTAAAACAGATTTGGATAGAAACATTACTGAATGAGGGAGTAAGCTTTCCTTTAGGTGGATGAGACTATCCATATGTCACTAATTGTCCTCATTTGGAACGAATCAATCAGATAAGAGGGATGAGGGGGTAAATCTGTTTTCTTTTCCCATGGTTGTGGACATGAATATTAGTATGAAACCAGACCTGCATGTGTTGGTTTGGATGATGATAGATATTTTCCAAATTGTAGCAAAGAAACAAAAAGGCCAAATGGAATCTGGCAAACTTCACGAGTAATGAATTGTATGGGCATCCTCTGTGCATTACAAAACAAGTGTTTATGCAAGGCAGTCCAAGAGGAAATTTCCTCTGTCAGTCTTTTTTTTGGGGGGGGGGGTGGAGATGGGAGAAGGAGGTAGTGGGGAAAGGAAGGCAGTTCTGGAGTTTGAACCCAAGGCTTCTAGCTTGCTAGACTGCAAGGAGGCTCTTTGTTTTGCACTGCTTAAGATTGAGTTTCCCTTTTTACCCAGGGCTACGCCTGGACTGTAGTCCACCTATTTAGACTTCCTTGCAATTCCAGCCTCCTGAAGTAGTAAGTAAGCTGCCAACACTGGAACTAGCATCCAGAGTTTGGACAAAGTCATTTGGTTAATGCCTGAAGTTTATAAACGTAATTTTCAAAAACCCCTACCACACTGCACATTTTTAAAGACATTAACAGGTAAATATGTTATGCCATTTGTAAGCAATGGATAAATGAATTGATGGTGAAGACAGCCTCAATTTAAAGTGACTAACCCATCTCCTAGGTGTTTTTTTTTGAGCAGCTCAACATTTAACATCAACGTGAACAGCTCAACATTAAAGGCCAATCACAATTGGACTTTAAATATTATTTTTTAGGTATGCATTTAATATGTCTCTTCCAGCAGTTTAGCATAGCATAGGCTCTGAGGTGTGCTTTCAGATTCTACTTGAGTCTCTTAGTATCTATCAGGTGCTGGTTAAGCTACTCACCATTTTCAGACTCCATTCAGCATCTGTGAAAGGGCATTAAGCATTGGACATGTTTCACAGAACTATGCCCAGACATCCTCTCATGTGGATCTCTGAACATCATACTTAGAATGGGGAATGCCTTCAAAATGTTGGCTGCCATTGTGGTATCTGAGACTTTTTCTCTCAACCCTTGTATTATCAGAGGTATTTCATCAGAGTTTGGGGCCCACAGACAAGCCAGAAATGTCAATGAATGAATCGGGGATCCAATTTCTATCTTGCTGCAATCTGTGGAAGCCTCAGATGGCCCAGGGTGTCCTGTATGAAATTAGGTCCCTTGTGACCAGGGGCTTTTCCTCAGTGTGCCATTTCTAGTTTGCCACTCTGAAACTGCTGGCTGATTGGTTTTTACATAAAGAGAGCAATTGAAAGGAGACATCAGTTCTTGGCTTTGTAAAAACTGCCAGCTAATATTTACAGACATTTTCTAAAATACTATCCAAATAATGTGTACAGAAATACGTGATTTGAGGTTGTAGGAAGTGATTAGGAGAGGAAGTAAGGGATTTTTTGGGGGTTCCAAACCCAAATCTACCATAGGGGAAGTGTTCTGTCACCGGCTTAGACTGAATGGTGTCTAGGCTATGGAAGGATTCACCTCCAAATCTTCAAGGCCATGTTTAGGTTTTATGGTACTCTCTCTCTCTCTCTCTCTCTCTCTCTCTCTCTCTCTCTCTCTCTCCCCCCCCCCCCCTCTCTTTCTCTCTGTGTGTGTCTGTGTGTGTATATAATGCCATTACTGGGGCTTGAACTAAGGGTGTGTGTGCTTTTTCAATCAAGACTGGAACCTTCTCACTTGAGTCACAGCTTTACTTCTGGATTTATGGAGATAAGTTGGAGATACGAGTCTCACAGACTTTCCTGCCAGAGTTGGGCTTGAACTGTGATCTTCAAATCTCAGTCTTCCAGGTAGCTAGGATTATAGGTGTGAACCACCAGCACCTGGCATTATGATACTCTTTGCCACTTCCTTAAATATACAGATGTAGACCTAACTTTAGATTATAGATAGAATAAAGATTATGTCAGTACATCTCTTTAATATTCTAGGGATACTTGCTATTGGAAAAAAATTCTTCTATGACTATTTGCTGTGAATCATGAATTGCTTCTAATGCAAATAATTATCTTCTAATGTCTCAGCTTTAACAAACTGCATGCATTTTTTAGTGAAATGCATCAAGTATTTTCAGGTAAATTTAATGCCATTTGTGATTAGGAACAGTCTGGTCTGTGTATAGTATTCATGTCACTTAGCACCCAATGTAGGGTGCAATGTGAAGTAGTTGAAGGATTTCTATGAAACCACCACCACCAACAAACTGTCATAGATCATGTCACCCAATTTCGTTGAGCTCCAATAGTTTTCAGTCTGATTGTTTGAAACCTACTAGCCTTTATTTTTTGGGGGGAGTTGCTTATTGTCAGTGTTGTTAATAATAAGAAAGGAAACTCTAGAAAAAAAAGATAGCCTGCTTATCTCTTCCTGTGATCCACATGACCTCTGGTTATTTAATCACATTTCTGTAGCTAATGTTGAGTGCCTGCAACAAGATCTTGAATTCACAAAAATCTATTTCCTCCTCATACTTATTCAGGTCTCTTGAAAGCCAGGGCTTTCTGATTCAATTATATTATTTTTATAACCTGCAAAAGATCCCACATGCTCAATTTAAAGTTCTTTTTTTCCTCTGTGTTTTTTACCTTTAATGTTTATTTTGCTTAGGACAACCAGGATTCTACTTGTAGGGCTGTTGTTTGAACTTTTCGTATAAAAAGGGTGTTTTAAAATGTATTTTCTCATTCAGCTGACCATTTTAGAAGTTGAATTTATGGATAGTGAAACACTTGATTACATTCTCGAGTTTACTGTTCACAGTAATCTGTTGAGGTAAGGTCTGCTATTAATCTCATTTCACCTTTGCAAAACTAAGCCACAGAGGAACTAAATAATGTGTCCACTCATCATACAGTGGATAGGAAGCCTTGTCTTAGCTTTACAATACCCTGCCTCATATACCAATCTAGCTCAACAGATATTATTACTTGTGGTATACGTTTTATTTTGAATATTGGGCTAATTTATTGATGTTTAAAGCATTCATATTGATGGAATTGCAAATGTTGTTTATACAAATGGCAAAATCTGATTAGAGCCAGATGAATGACATCTATAATTTTTCCTGTGGGTTCTTTATGGAGAAATTAGAATGAGCTGAAGCTAGGGAGAGAGGAGAGAGCTGTGTGGTAAGACTCAGGGAGCAAGGCATTCATCCTTAGTGAGTGGCCCTGGGTACAACATGTGGGATCTGTGTGTAGGACCTTGTGTGCACTGCCCATGCCCCATGCTTGCTCTTATTTTCAGCTATATTTGGTGCACAATTGCTGGGTAGCATCTTTGTTGAATCCCGTTAAAAGTCCTTAGTAGGAAAGGCATCCCAAATACAAATGTGCAGTGATTGAAAAGTGATTACACATACTGATGTGAACCTAGAGCCCTGTTTGGTCTACAAGCTAGTATTTACATAATTGGTATTAGCATAGCAATTGCCACCTAGGCAAGGAAATGGATGTCACAGATGACAGAATTGCAGATTTTCTCCAGAACTGAGTTAATGAGTTTCAAAGTATGATCGGAAGGTGGAGAGACACAAACACACCGATATGAAATAAGATGGTTGCATAAGCACACATAAATTCATTTAAAGTCAGATAGTCCTATTAGAGCATGACTAGTTAGTTGTAAGGATGTCTTACCCAGGCAGGTTGCAAGATAGAGAAAGGGCCATGGGCTTCTGTTTGAGGAAGGATTAGAACACTTGCATTCATTTTAGCAGTTATTGGAAAGTCATGAGGTTCCAACTCTACACAGATCTGGGGTTGTATTTATCCAGTAGTTAGGCCAGATTTAAGAAGCCATAAAATCAAATACAAAGAATAACTAGTTCCTGAAATCAAGGTTAGGCAAGGGTAAGCATGTAAGAAGATATTTAAGGTAGCACCATGGCCTTGTCATTGGAATTCAGATGAGGGCCTGGTGCGGGGAGGAAAAGGTTTGTTTTGTGGTTTCTTCTGGAGCTGGAGGTTTACCAGGCATGTGATGATGACAGTTTATAAGAGCACAAGATGATGACAATTCTCACAGTGACAGCTGCCATTCTGTTAATTCAACAAATATTTTTAGTACCTCTAGTCTGCCCATGTGCTGGAGAAACAATAATAAAACACACAAATTCCCTGTTGTCATGGAACTTACATTTTAGTGGAAGGAGTCAAGAAACAAATACATAGGCAACTGTATTGTAAAATGAGGGATACTCTGTTCTTTTGGAAAACAGAACACAGTGAGGGGAAGAGGTTTGGCAAAGCAGTGAATATTCCATAGAGTGTTGAGGAAAGCCTAGCTCTCTGAAGGGGGATATGTAAGCAGGGGGACACGCTAGGTGAGTTTGGGGAAGAATATTTTATATGGAGGGTTTAAAGGCTTGGGGTCAAGGATAGAAGATAGCTTGACAAGTACAAATGCCAGGGACAGAGCTAGGGATGGGAGTCCAGGTGGCCAAGATGTAGTTGTACAATTGTATAGAGCCTTTGCTTGTAGCTGAGCTGCTAGTCAATGGACTAAGGTAGGAAGCCACTGAACATTGCTTTGTCTAATCGGAGACTTGTTTTTTAAGGTATCCCTGTGTGTAATGTAAGTAATATTATCACCCATGTTTTACTTTCATGAGGACGCTGAGGCATACAGAGCTTACACAACCTGCCCAAAATAAGCATTGAAGTTTTACAGTGAGTTTTAAGATGGTCTGATTTTTTTAAAAAAGAGTTTTAAGAGTTTAAGATGGTCTGATTCACTATGTTGAAAATGAACTTTACAACTAAGGGGAGTGGGGAGGGAGGAGTTGGGAAGGGAAGGGATGGTGGGGGGAAAACAAAGGAGGAGGTAACAACGCTCAATATGAAATGTACTCATGACCTTACTCATGTAACTGTAACCCCTCTGTGCAGTATTTTTACAATAAAAAATACATACAAAAAAAGATGGTCTGATTTTAGCATAAATAACAAGTTACATCAGAGGAGACACAGGGACATTTGGGGGAAGTTTTAGATTTGCTCATTGTCTTGATTGTGTTGACCGTTCCACACGTGTATGTCTTAAAAAACTCACTAAGTTGTACGCTTTAAATGTGTCTTGGTTATTGTGTCTTTTTACAACCCCAGTAAAGTTGTTAAAAATATGAGAAAGGCCTTAGAGTCTTTCAAGGCAAAGAAATGACATTCATGTTCTGTAAAAGGTAGAGGAGAGGTCTGTTAGCCATCCCCCCAAATTCCAGGAAATTATTGATAAGAGATTAAACAAAGGTAGTGCAGAGAAGAAGTGCAGGGGACTGTGACTGTAAATTTGGCAAGAGCTAGAGATTCGTGACTCGTCAGTAGTCTAATTGAGTCTCATCAATTAGAATGAGAGATAAGAGAAAGGAAGGAATGAAGGAAAATTGCTTAGTTGGGTTTGTAGAGAGGTGAAGGTTTCTTTAACCCAAATGTCTAATTCTGGAGGAGCAGTAGGTTTGGGAGAAAGACAATGGCAGTTGGAGATCTGCTGAGATTGCTTTGAAAGTGGGATGGTCAGTGGGATAGTTTCCTGTAGGAAGACTTCCGGTTTAGAAGAGAGGTAGGTGGGACGTAGGGTGGATGGTATGACCCAGGAATGGGAAAGCTTAGAGAGTATAACTCTGGGGGAACACCAGTATTTGAAAGAGATGCATTGGGCATGCAGTTTACCCTGTGCCTCTTTGTGACGGCACCCGAGTCACAAGCTTTTCTATAGAGTAGAAAAGTAGGCTCTCAGATCAGGATTCATGGAAGTCACTATGTTTGATCAACGTCAATAAGCAAGGCGAATCCTCTTTTCCATCGTTGACTTTAAGCAGTGAACATAAAACCATTAAGGAGATGAAGGAGTGTTTAAGAAAGCTAGCAGAGTCCCAGGAGATAATCATGACTTGGAAGCCAAGAAAAGTTGAAGAAAAAGGAAGTAGCGAGCACAAAACTTAATCCTGTAAGAATGGAAATCCACTGGATTTAGCCATTAGGAAGGTTAATAATGACTTTTTTTTAGAGTCATTTCCGAGGCATGAGATGGCAGAGGCCAGATTATCATGGATTGAGGTTCTATGACACTGAGACCCGTACTTCCTTGAAACTCAGCCCATGAGGGAAACGAAGTAGGTATTCTATTCAAATAGCCCATCCTAGTTTTGAGAGTATCTTCCTCAAGCAGAGGATCATTTTCATTTTTGTAGATTATTGCTTTCATTTCTTAAATATAGGAAAATCCTTGGCATCTCTTTCCTAGGACATTTTTCAGCACAAGGCCGAGGTCTTTATTTCTGAGCATCCTGAGGAAAGCTAGAAGATGAGGTGAGCATTAGATAAGTTTCCCAGTTCTCACCCCAACCTGCACCTGCCCCAGACAATGATGGAATGAACAGAGAGGTTTATGGGTGCCCAAACCACTAGCACTACTAGGAAAGGCATTGCTTTACTCTGAGATATTCTCTTCTCTCATTTGGAGGTTTTTTATTTGTATTTTTACTTTATATTAATAGATGAAATTTTTCTTTAGCAAAGTAAAAAAAAATCTACTACCAGTTATACTTTTTTTCAAGGACTATAATTCCCTAGTTCCTTATAAATGGCCATAAGTTTTTGTTGCTGTGACCATCTTCTCTGAGCCAGAATTGATTGGAACTAAACTGATCAATGAGATTATTGTTAGTATTTGGGAAGCTTTACAAAGACCGATTATCTCAAGGCCCAATACCTTCAGTGTTAAGGATATAAGACTCTCCTGGTCATCCTGAGATTATCCTCCTGGAAATTCAAATTCAGCTGGAGATATGGTTCAAGTGGTAGAGCCCTGCTTTGCAAGCACAAGACTCTAAGTTCAGTCCTCACTACACCCCAAACCAAACCAAACAAATCAATCCTGATAGAAAAATATACATAGTCACTTTCAAGATTCAAAATGTTCCCCTGCAGCCAGATTCCCCTTTAATGTGATTAAAAATATTTATATGTCTAATGGAAAAATGTGATAGTGAGCCAGGAGGTTGATTAGTCATGCAACACGGAGAAGCCAGTAGAGCAGAGCTGGTGGTGTTTGAGTACTGGATAGACAAGAGGGAACGGTGGCAAACACCGTTTGGTGAATGGTTGGGCTATATGGCAGAGACATGAGTAAAAGAGAGCAGGTGATGGGATCCTGGAGTCTACCCTGACAGTCCTGCATCTATTCCTTATCTCTTTCCACACTTGCTGTTGTGTTTGGCTCCCAGGGGAAGAGCATGGAATAGTGCTAGGGGCAAAATACCAGACAGACTCAGACTCTTAAGTCCCTTTGTGGGTTGTTTCTCCATAGGAATTCCTGTGCTGATATTCTGATGTAGCCTGTGGTCTTAGCTCTGAGTGGATCCGGGAATGTGCCTTACAGACTCTGGTTTCTTAGCCTCCAGGCTAAAGGCTTGATTGGGTCACTTTGATTTCTGCCCAGAAGACTCTCAGCCAGTAGCTTTCCAATCTGGGGACAAAGTTCAGCATTTCCACTACTTTGGACTCCATTGTGATTTGTTATATATGTTTTCATGTAAAGTTTCCATTCAAAGTACCTACTTAAAAGGAAACATCCAGTTAATATGTTTATTGATATAGTATAGAGAGCCATGCTCAGTAATTTTTGCCATTTTTCATTAGACAGTTTTCAGTTAGTTGGACATTTATTTTTCTCCATTTCTTACTTGCTACATTGCTGAATTATTTATTCAATGAATTGTTGTACATAGTCCTGTAATGATGAAACCCTAAGCCTGCTGTCTTTTCTTTATTTTCCATTCTGTTAAGTGGATGATTTGTCTAACAGATCTACAAAGAGGGCAGCAGACAAGGTCATTATTATAGCAAGATTGCTTGCTAGGCCCCTAACTCTGATCACAAGCAAATGCTCTGATTTAAACTTCTGCTGTAAAAAATACATAGAATTTTCCTTATGGTTTACAAATTATCTCACTCATTAGGCTCAAGGCTGATAATATGACAGAAAGCATCTGGGGCTCTTTATATTTTTTTAAAAAATTAGTCATTTGAATGTTTGATGTACAGTTTGGAAAGTTCATGAGTGTTTAAATATTCTGGTTTGTAGTCATTTGAGTTTCTCTCCTAATTCTCTGTTCATTTGTCATGATAGAAATAGAGCCACACAGAAGAAGAGAGAAAACAAATGCTCTAAACTTAGCCATTTTCTAATCTTTTGGTTTAACTTCCACGGAAGTGTATGTTTGAAAAGGAAATAAGAATATTGTTAGAAATCAGGAAGCCAAGATACTGGGAAGAGATATATACAGTCAGGTTATCTTTTCACCACTTCAAGTTTTTTCATGTTAATTAAATCTACTTTGGTTTTGCAATGAGAAAAATGCCATCAGTTATTTTCTTAATTAATGTTACACAGTCATTTCAGAAGTTATTTGGGGTAGAAATAACCCTGTTGTTAAGAGTCTCTTTTTCAAGCTGTGATGCTTAGCCTTAATTGGCCACCTGACCAGATTGAGATATACCTAGTAGATTAGTGAAGCACGTCTCTGGAGTTATCTGAGAGTATCTCTAAGAGACAATTATATCAGGAAGGTATAACAAAATGAATAGATTAATCCCTTCATGGGTTCATAATATTATGGCGTTAATGGGAAGTGGTGAAAAGTAGGAGGGGGAAGTGAAAGGAAATAGGCCATTGTGAGTGTGCTTTGTAGGCTGTATCTTGTCCCAGCCCCTTCCTGTCCCCCTTCCTGCTTTCTGTCTACCATGGTGTAAATGGCTGTCCTTCACATTGCTCTCCTGCCGCCATGATGCTCCCCTCAAGGGTCGTGCTCAAGCGACCATGGACGGAGCCCTCTGAAGCCATGAGCCAAAATCAATTTTCCTCCTTTTAGTGCTTCTCTTACATACTTTGATCACAGTGGCCAGAAGGAAGTAATACCCGAGCTCAGCAAGTTACCAAGTCTGTAACGTTGTCCTCTGATGTGTCCAGGCCACCTCAGGGAAGGATGATAGTGTGAGAAAAACCAAAAGGAGGATGTTAGGGGGCCTGGAAATACCACAAACTTGGCGGTGATTAATTGCACTAGGGAAAATCTGACCATTTGTCAAGATGGTTCCAGGTGTGTCTTTGTCCAGAATAATACAGATCCAATGTCTTGGCCTATGGACCTCTTAAAAAGTCAAAACAAGGGCTGGGAAGGTAGCTCAGTGGTAGAGTGCTTGCCTCACATGCATGAAGCCCTGGGTTTGATTCCTCAGCACCACATAAGCAGAAAAAGCCAGAAGTGGTGCTGTGGCTCAAGTGGTAGAGCGCTAGCCTTGAGCTGAAGAGCTGAGGGACAGAGCTCAGGCCCAGAGTTCAGGCCCCATGACTGACCAAAAAAGATAAAAATAAAAATAAAAAAGTGAACAAACAAGACCATACTAAAGCTACCAGCACAACTATGTTTATTGCAGCATTATTTACCATAGCTAAGATATGGAACCAACCCAGATGCCCCTCAGTAGATGAATGGATCAAGAAAATGTGGTATATATACACAATGGAATTCTATGCCTCTATCAGAAAGAATGACATTTCCCCATTTGTTAGGAAATGGATAGGTTTGGAAAAAATTATATTAAGTGAAGTAAGCCAGGCCCAAAGAAACATAGGTCCCATGGTTTCCCTTATTTGCAATATCTAGTATAGGTATGAGTCAAGCGGAAAAGGTCAGATAATGTGATGTTAGGAAAATGAACCCTTAAATATGTATTTTAATGTTTTCATTTCTTTCATGCATGTGTTTCTAACGCATTTATAAGATTATTTCTTTGTTGCTTTGTATGTCCCTCCCCCACAGTGTAACCCCCGCTTTCACTATATTTGATGTCAGTATAACATGTGGAGGAGATGGGGACAAACAAGTCGTTTAAGGATTCAGGTGGACCTGTTGCAACAATGAGAAGTACAAAATGTCATGTCAAAACCAGCTTTACAATGTCGGTGTGGGGGGGGAGGGGGGTATGATTGGGTGGGGGGGAGGGGGGAGGCTGGGAAGGGAGGTGAAGGGTAAACAAAGGAGGAGGCTGCAATGCTTGGTAAGAAATGTATGCATTATCCTGCCCATGTAATTGTAACCCCTCTGTACAGTATGTTCTCAAATAAAATAAAATAAAATTTTAAAAAAATAAAATAAAAATAAAAAAGTGAAAAACAAGATCAGTGATCCCACTGACTTATCCATTCCCCACGAGACAAAGTATTTTTTGATCCTCAAAATGGAAAGAGGAAAGAAGCCCAAAGAGAAGGCATGTAAGAGAAATCCCAGGCTTTGGAAGGAAGAGGTGTTGAAGAACAGAATGGGGCCCAGGGCTCCCAGGTTACCTGGGATGAGTTTTTTTTTCCAGGAATTCTTCTCATAACTTTTCACCCCCAATCTCCTTCTTCCCCCTATAAATAGCGGTGCCCTTTTTCATTCTGATTTTCTTCCTCCCCCACTGGCTGCTCCTTTTAAGTTTCTTTTGCTAGAACAATCTTACCTTGCCAACTTCAAAAGGCTGGAGAGCCCCAGGGTGTAAGATTAGTCGAGTGTTGCTTTTCCTATTTCTGGCTTCTACCCACTAGGGTCTCCTCAGGCCCTAGTGCTTTAAATAGTGAAGACAGTTTCATGTCTCTCTCTACTCCTTGCCCATCTCCTGCATGCCTTCCTCTCTCAGCACATCCTTGGCATCTCTGTTCAGATGCCTCCTGGGCCTCCCTATGCAGAAGTGTGTGATTCCCACGGCCCTCACAGCCTCCTCCATCTGCGGCCATCTCACAACACACGGGATATCAGCTGGATAACTTCTGTCATCTTTTGCCTCTCTCTTTCACTCATTCATCTGCTTCATTTCATTCGCAGGGAGCTTTACTTTCCAGACATACCTTGAATATTCCTCCTTCTTATGCCTAGAGCTGTTAATGGCTTTTTTTTTCCATCTCAGCTGTCACTTTCTGGACACTTGCAGTAGTTCCCTAATTGATTTCTCCGATGCGACCCTACCCTTCAATACGGATCCAGATCTTTTTCTTCATAAACTAGCTAATGGGATCTTTGACAACATAAAGCACTTAGTCACTTTTGGCTCGATAACTTCTAATGGTTTCTTCTCCTTCTCTTGCTCTTAGACAAGTGCAGGTTCTCACTGTGGTGTCTACTAGCCTGCAAATTGTGGCTGGAGATGCTCTGTAGCCGCTGGTCTCCCTGCTGCTGCCCTTGTTCACTGATGGTGTCATTCCCTGTCTCTTTGGTGAACAAACCAGAGCCAGAAGGACTTTGTACTCAAGAGTTCCCTTGATCTGGGATTCTTTTCCACCAAATAGTCAATTGGCTGGCTCTCTCTCTCTCTCTCTCTCTCTCTCTCTCTCTCTCTCTCTCTCTCTCTCTCTCTCTCTCTCTCTCTCTCTCTCTCTCACACACACACACACACACACACACACACATACACACACACCACACACACTTCATTAAGAGCTTGTTCAGGCACCATCTCTTCAAAAGAGATGTCATTACACCTTATCAAAAATATCCCTTGCTGTGTTCTTGTTCTTGCACTTTCCCCATGCTGCTGCTGTGGCCATTTCACTAGGGATGAAAGGAGTGTGTGGTCTTTTGATCCCTCTTTTCGGTGGTAAGCTCTCTCATGGGACAGACATTTTCTGTTCTGTCCAGCATCCACAGATGGCCAAGATATGAGCTCTAGTAGTCAGTCACTCAATAAATATTAGCTGGCTGAATGACAGCACGAAAAGCACACTGATTTAAGTGTGCTTTCTTATTTTGGCAGTCGTTGGAATGGCTGAGTTCTTACAAGTGTCTAGCACAATGTCTGGGACAGACTTTGCATACATGTTGAATAAGACATAAATAATCAAAAGAGCACTTTGATTCCGATGAAGTATATTTTAGATTTAATATGCTTTATTAATCACTAGTACATGTCCATTTACTTTTAGACTCACTCTTTCTGGAAGAGTTGTTAATAACTTGATGTAAGGATGCTAGGAAAGCCTCCATAAGGAATAATAGTCACCTACCTACCATGCACTGGGCACCTGCGGTGTTCTATCTACTGCCTGTGTGCATTAACTAACTTAATCCTCATGACAAACCTGTGAGACTATTCTCATTGTTGCTCTCATTTGCAGATGGGGAAAATAAGGCATGGGAATATATATCCACATCTCAAGATATTCAATTAGCGAATGGTAGAGGCAAACCCACACATTCTGGTCCTAGAGTCTTGGCTCTAAACTCTCTATTCCCCCCACCCTCTCTGTCTCCTCCTCCCTCTTTCTCTCTGTCAGCCTTTAAGCTGAGGTCTGAGAATGGAAGGGTAGCTGGTTAGATGGAATATTAGAATTGCTTAGGACTTAATGTTCTGGGCAAATAGAACTACATGTGACCAAATGTGACAAAGGCCAGACCACGACCAGTTTCATCGTCATGAAGAAGTTTATCATGGCCAGAGCAGAGAGTGGGTGCGCCAGAGGGAGTGTGTTGCTCTTGAGGCTGACTTCCAGATTCCTGGCTGAGGAAGGCGGTAAAGAAAATGTTAAGGAGCCAATTAATTTATCAGTTCACTTTTAGTACTTCATTATCGAGATTGATTAGTTATTGGTGTTACAGAATTGTTCATAGTAGAATCTGAGCAATCAGTACAAGGCCTCACACAGACTTGCCGGCTATCACAGGGAAACCAATATGGTGAGATCACTGAATTGGTATAACTGGTGTCAGTTCTTGCATTGCTGTGTGTTCAAATGGTGGAATATAACACAGCAATTCAGAAGTAAGGTGTAAGTGGGTTTTTAATGACCTTAGAATGATCATTAAGCTACACTGTTAAGCAAAAGTTTGCTGTAAGTTATGATGTAGATTATATAATATAAATGTTTGTATACATACACATATACTTTTCATATAAAGAATGCAGTTCTGCCTAAATGCATAAAACATTGTAACAGGTCTGTCGCTAAGGTAGAAGATTGGAAGATAACAGTAGCAAGGAAATGTTTTTTTGTACTGTGAATTTTTTCACTATGTATGAGTTGACTATTAAAATAACAATTCAAAAAGTAAATTATAGAGACTTGATAATACAGTGACAGTTGAATGGCTAAGTAAATTGGAATAAAGCAGACAGAATACTAATTTATAACTATCTCTCTGTGTAAACACCTCTGAAACAATAAAAGTTCAAACTGTAATAATAAATCCTGGGCAAAGTTAAATATCAGGTAATAAAGAATGTGTGGAGGAAGAACAAGATATATGAATCTAAGTCTGGGATAAATAAATTATAGGAAGAGTTTTACATATAAAATGTTTATAATAACATGTAAGCACTTGCCTTAGCGATAAACATACACATATAATATCAAGAACTGAGTCTGAATAATTATAATAATCATCTTACCAAGAATCCCGCTTAGTAAATTACTCTGAAGACTCAGGAGGTAACAATGCTCGATAGGAAATGTACTCATTGCCTTACTCATGTAACTGTAACCCCTCTGTATACTAATCTTTTACAGTAAAAAACATTAAAACATTATTCTAAGTGTGAAAAACCTAAAGACTGATGAATTATTTTTATTTATTTTTTATTTGATGCTCATCCTGGAGCTGGAACTCACAGCCTTGGCATTGTCTTTTTTTGTGATTATTGTTGTTCATCACTTGAGCCACTGCTCCACTTCTGGGTATTTTTTGTGTGTGTTAATTGCATATTAGAGTCTCATGGACTTTTTTGTCTGAGCTGGCTTTGAACCACGATCCTCGGATTTCAGCTAGGATTATAGGCATGAGCCACCAGGTCTGGTTGCACATTTACTTCTAAGATACTGTTAGTGTTTAAGACATGAAGGAGGCCCATTGTTCTGCAGGTCATTGTCATGGGGCTTTGGGAATTTGCTCTATTTCTTTGTCATGTGAAATTTATTGGGGAAATAAATGCATGGTGTAAGCAAGAAGAACAAAGTGAGTCAGGAACAAGGTATTAGGTCAAGTTTTCCAGGTGGGGTCCTTTAGCCTGTTTTCTACAAATATGCATACCCTTTTAAAAGGGTCATTTTGTGGCTTTCTGTATCTGTAAAGCTGCCAGGTTGACATCTTGTTGAAAGAATTATCCTGGTTTGTAAATGAGTTTGCAATGGGAAAAACTTCAATGGTTGCCATAATAAAGTTCACTGTAGGTATGTCAGGATGGCCGAGTGGTGTAAAGTTCACTGTGGGTTTTCTATGGATATCATAAAACCTTGAAAATAGGTCTGCAGAATAAGAAAGGACAAAATAAAGACAAACTCTAGTTAGAAAAGATTTTTCCCCTTCTTTCTTATCTGTACCAAACTGTGAACTTGATCAATTGAATGCAAATATATGCAGAAACACAAAAGGAGAATAAAACAATGTACCCAACTAGCTTCATCCCTCATCTCCCTGTAAAGCCCAACCTCCTTCCAGTGTTGTACTCTTCTCAAAGAATCCGCACATGGCTTCTGAAGCCTCGTTTGTGCCATTTTAGTTCATTTTATTTATTTCTTTTAACAAAAAGAAATGTGGTACCAAAGAATTGAACCGAGGGCCCCATGCCTGCTAGGCAAGTACTCTACCACTAAGCTACTTTCCCAGCCTTGTTTGTACCATTTTAGCCACAGAGAGGAGCTGACATGAAGTTTGGCCATTCTGGTCTTGACAATGAGCACAAAACAGAACTAACTTGTCTGATTCTAACTTTTCTGATTCCAGTTCTTTCTCTTGCTATCTGGAGCCATCATCAGCGATGCTGGGTAATAGGAGACAAAACAGAGTAGGCCCTTGTTACTCTCTAGTAGAGAAAGCAGGTATGTGTGTGGGGGTGCAGGTCCCACCAATTTCATGCGAAGCCCAATGATTCTACCTATGACTCATAGTGCTGGGGACTTAGGTAGCTCTCTGATATTCAGTCCAGTCACCTCTCAGAGTAAAGGACATTTATGTAATCTTTCAACTTAAGACTCACCGACCTCTTTTAGGTCTGAACTCCTCAGACTGTGTGGAATTCTCCTTTCTTAGGAACTTGTACCTTCAGGGGAAAAGCTTGACTTTGAGGGCACTGCCGGCATTCTGAGTCCCATCATCTTTGTCTTACTAACTGTACAAACTTGAGCCTCCGTTCAAGTTCCCTGGGGAAAACCGTCTGCCTACCTCAGGGCCTTTGCAAAGGTTGACCGAGCTTCGGTTGACATTCTGAGCTCTGTCTTCCTCTTGGCCTCTCTCTAAGGTGACTGCTTCTGAGAGATGTTGCACAGCCATAGCAGACTTTCCCATAGAGTTTATTAGAAAGAGAAATTTATACTTCACCTCCTCCCCTCAGAGATTGCAGGATCTGAATTCTACCCTCCTCCTCAGGAGATGAGCAGCTTTGAGGTCATCAAAACTTCCCCAGGTGATTCTGATAGAAATAAAGTTTAAGGATCCTATCAGAGTGATATGATCCCAACCAACCGCTGAAGATCCTGTGGAGAACTTGGGGTTTCCTTTCCTTTCTAGAGCATCAGCCGGAGGCCTGTGGAGGAAATGTGGGTGTACTGGGAAAGCTGGTGACTTCAGTTCTAGGACCAGAGCCTTGTTCAAGGGCAGAAGGGAAAGCATCAGGATTATTCGTCAACGGGGATCTCTTGATCTAGGCCAGCAGGGATTACTAAGGAAATCATCTGGGTTTTTCTGAGCTGTTCTTTAAAAAGTTGATGCTGCTACAGTTCTTCGCTGCTGCACGGATTTCTGCCGTGGAGGGGGGGCAGGGTTCTGGCTGTGGGCAGTGCACAGCCCCCGTGATGTCTGCTGTGGCACTGGTTCTGTGTAAGGTCCAGCAGCCCACCTGCTCGGGCACAGACTGCTGTGGTCATACTGAGGTAGATCGCCAGGAAGAGCCCGGTACATGTTAGGATGTGTTCAGTGTGGACTTGGGGTTTACAACCTTGGTTTATATTGGAGAGCCACGATCACTGGGCATCTAGTCGTTCAAGGCCTGCCCAGAATTGAAGATGGTGCTTCTGGTGTACTTCTACAAAGATCCTCCCCAGTTGAAAAGTCCTGGCCCTTTTTAAAACAGTGATTGCATTTGCTACAAAGTCCCCCAGCAGGACTGTTTTGTTCAAGTCAGAGCATTTTGACCTCATGCAGCTCATATGGCTCTCTGGGAGTCATAGGGGGTGCGCTTAGGGGGTTACCGCCAGCACCACACCCAAGAAATGTGAGGCGCTGGGATCCCTGACTTCTCTATGTCTCCCACAATCCTCTGTGTGCACCCTGAGTTATCAGGGGGCTTCTTTGCCATCACTGCCAAGGAATTGTCTGTGGTGAGTCCCGGGCTCTTTAGAGGTGGAAATGCTGTATGTGAAGCTGTGATGTCCAGAGTATCTCATTTCCTTTGAAGAAAGCCCAGCATGAAGAGAGAGAGAGAGAGAGAGAGAGAGAGAGAGAGAGAGAGAGAGAGAGAGAGAGAGAGAGAGCCCCCGGCTGCACTTCCGCCCCACAAGGCCACATCCCAAACCATCCTTTGATAACTTAGCCGGGAGTTACCTGATCTCTCTGGGCTTCGTCCTTTCCATCTGTAAAACCACCCCAGTGACAATAATAAGAATATGGCATAGCATTTGCTTTAAATAATAATGATAAGCCAGGTGTTGGTGGCTCATGCCTGTTAGCTTCTCAGGAGGCTGAGATCTGAGGATCCTGGTTTGAAGCCAGCCTGGGCATGAAAAGTCTGTGAAACTCTTATCTCAAAAAAATTATTCAGAAAAGGCAGGAAGGCCAGGCACCAGTGGCTCACACCTGTAATCCTAGCTACTGAGGAGGCTGAGATCTGAGGATCATGGTTCAAATCCAACCCAGGCAGGAAAGTCCATGAAACTCTTATTTCCAATAAACCACCAGAAAACCAGAAGTGGCGCTATGGCTCAAGTGGCAGAGCTCTAGCCTTGAGCTGAAGAGCTGAGGGACAGCGCCCAGGCCCAGAGTTCAAGCCTCATAACAGACAAAAAAAAGGGCAGGAAGTAGAATTGCTCAAGCTTTGAGCCAAAGAAGCCCGGGGATGGTGTCCAGGACCTTAGTTCAAGCCCCAGAATTGGCACAATAATAATAATAATAATTATTATTATTATAATCAAGCCTACCTGATAGGAAGTAGATGCTCTATTGTTCATTGCAACCATCCTGAGAGGCTGGAGGTCATCTGCCAGCCCATTGGCTCTTGTCTGGAGGTATTGTAAGTGAGTAGCACATTTGAGCTAGTCACTGCTCATCGCGTGGGGATGACACTGACAGAGCACCCCCAGAAAGCAGGGACACTGGACTGGACTGGAGAATGACAACAGGCTCATGATGGTGCCCTCTGCTGATAGGTTGTGGGGTTTGCAGCAAGGATACAGACAGGAAGGTCAGTCAGCTCATTAAGTTGGTGGACCTGGAAAGGGAGATTTCTCAGCAGGGAGTAGGCACTTTGCAGTGGGTGCTGTGTGAGTCCCTGGAAGTGAAGCCCGGTGCTCTGTTCTCCACACACCGCTCCTGGCACCTCACCTTATTTTTTTTCCTGAAATTTATTATCTTTAAGTATTTGTTCAAAGGGGTTGCCATTTAACAAAGCAGTTGATGAATACAATATATCGAGGTCCAAGTCACCCCTTTCAACATGCACCTGTTCCTTCTCCATGCCTCACCCCTGTCCACACGTGGTGGACCCCTTTTCCATCAATTGC
This sequence comes from Dipodomys merriami, assembly GCF_024711535.1. Classification (NCBI taxonomy): domain Eukaryota; kingdom Metazoa; phylum Chordata; class Mammalia; order Rodentia; family Heteromyidae; genus Dipodomys; species Dipodomys merriami. The sequence goes on along the minus strand of NW_027206068.1, from coordinate 66,857,212 downwards.
TATGTCAGCTGACTTACCACTCCTCAGAGTGTCAGTAAATAAAAAGTAGTGTTTTCAAGTGCGCTTGTACACAGAGGCGTGCAAGTGCAGCTGTTTCCAACCCTTGTTCTTGGGTAGTTCCGCGCTCGGGGGGTTAATGAGCATGAACACACATCTTCAAGCCTTTCAGAAAAGCTCTGGAGCATCCTGAACAATCTTGTCACTTAAATGTACTTGTCTGCTCTCTGATTTTATTTCATTTCTCATTTTCCCAGGAGCTGTTCCCTGTAGCCAAAATGCCAACTACTCATTTGAAATAAAGTTCTAGTCTCTTCTAAGTCATAGAAAGATTTTTAAAAAATACTCTTTCCTCCTCTTTTTCTTTCTTGACAGCCCAAAAGAGCATGTCTGAACCATTTCTACCCATGATCAAATAATAGGACCCTAAGCTGCTACATCAAAGATAGTAACATGGTGGCCTTTTCTCCCTCCATCCACAGGGCAACATTTATTGTGTCATTGAATTCACATTAGCAAGTATAATTGCCACCCATTACTTTGTGGTCTCCAAATAAAACAAGACCAGTTCCGTAAGAAAAGGTAGGAGCCAGCTTGTAAGAGAAGAGGAAGGTCAGTAATGAGCTAATGGATGTGTATCTACAAGAGAAGGCAGGAAGGAAGTGAAATAATTTTGGTGGGCAATTGACTTGGTTGGCAAAAAGCCTGGCAATGGGATTTTCTCAGAAGGAAAGGCAAAGGTATAGACAAGTACCAATATTGAGGAATCTTCCAAGGAAAGAGACATTCAGATGCACCCCCATTGACCTTGGGGTGCTAGATCAAAGAAGGGTCTTTTGAAGAGAGAGTGATAGGGAGTAAGTATGAAAGATGGGACTTGAGTCTGTCTTCTGTGGTCAGCGATGAAATGTTCTTTCTTGGTGTGTCTTTCAGTCTTTCAACACACACTGCATGTGCTCAAGAGGTGACATGATTATTCGCTCTTAAAGATCATTAAGAGAGTAGTGATTTCATTTTTAATTACCTCCCTGCTGGGTTTTTCTCCACTGGCGTGTTTTTTGCTTTATGTTGAGTTAAACCTATTCGGGATCCAGCTGTCTTGGGGTGACGGGTGTAAAGTGGAAGTGAGTGGCAGGTTGTTATAGCAACTGAATCTGATAGCAGTTGGGGAGACCTTGTGGGGATTGTTCCTGAGCTTGAAGCTGGAGAGCTATTCTTAGGAAATGTTACAGTCATTTAAAGGCCTTTCTTGCCATTTTTATTCTGATAATGAACCTTTTTTTCCCACAAATGTTCAGATTGTCTGAAGATGCTACAAAAATTATAATATGACAGTTGTAAGAACGTTCCGTGATTTCCCAGAGAACTATTATCATTGAATGCTTATTGCACTTCTGTTCAATGTGTGAATAAGAATGCTTTTTTGGGGGGGTTGGCAAGGACCAGACTATGACTGGGTTTCCCGTGAAAGCTTTGGTGATTCCTTTTGTCTGTGGTCTCCTAATTGTTGGGGTTTCCACATGTTTGCCCTCCAAAATTCAGCTTCCTGTGTTTTGTTTCTCTCCTAATTTGGGGGGCTTCAGACACTGGCCTCCAGCAATCCAACTTCCCATTCCTTCTTTCTCTCACATGCTGACATTTTAGTGATAATGGGAGACTTTTGCAAGCAGCACCGAACATTCTCCATCCAAACCCTGGACCCTTTGCTGTGTTGAGTGAACATGTGTTTCCTCTATGTGTGTGTGGTGGGGGGGTGGGAGAAAGAAAGAGAGAGAGAGAGAGAGAGAGAGAGAGAGAGAGAGAGAGAGAGAGAGAGAGAGAGAGAGAGAGAGAGAGAGAGAGAGAGAGAGGAGAGGGGGAGGGAGAGAGAGACAGAGAGAGACAGAGACAGAGAGAGAATGAGAGAATGAGAATCTTGGAGCTTGAACTCAGGGGCTGGGTCCTGTCCCTTCAGTGTACCTAGACTTTAAGGGAGCCTTAAAAAAGGGAATGGAGTGGGGGAGGGTACTGAACTTCCCTAACTTTGTACCCAGCTCCACTATCAGATGACATGCTGTTTAAGCCCGTATTTCTTCATCTCCGTTTGTTAGGAAATATTTTATAACAAAAACACCTGGGCTTCAGGGCTTCTAATTAAGAAAATGTTTCCCTGCCTTGGCGGGTAACTGCGCAGCTGGGCAGAAAGGCATGGATTCTGCTGTGCCTTGATGCTTGGCTGTGCATTTCTGTCTCCTAGGGAGATTTTCCAAAGATCAAGGCCTGGGGTCCACCCCCACCATTTAAGTGAGAACCTGTCAAATCTAGGCTCTCCTTGGCTTGCTTTTCAGGTAAAAGCAGGATGTAGAAGCGATCAGGGCTGTGAACAGAAAAAGGGTAATCATGGAGGAAATCACACAGAGGGCTCCGTTTGGTACTTTTCAGGGTGGTTATTTTTGTTTGGGATAAGGATGGAGGAATTAATCTGAAGATAGCATGAAGAGGTGGAAAGAAAGGGCAAAACCATTTCTGGTGAAGGACTGGTGCTAGAGAGGCACAGAAGTGAGCAATGTCCTACTGTAGACTCTGAGTAGATTTACTGGAGAGGCTTTTACAGGAGGCTTTTACAGTGAGGACTGGTGCGTGGGAACTCAGCGTCTCCATGGTGGATGATGGCTGCAACATGGTGAGAACAGGGTCTGACTTTATTTCTACCAAGTGAGTAATTTTCTAGATGACATTTAATTTCATAACGATGTCCTAGGACTCTGGTGAGAGTGGACTGACACAAATGCTAACAAGAAAGGATTTTGTTCGGAAGCAACTTGTGTGGTAGCTGTGAGGGGCGGACAGTCTCCTCTTTTGCATGTCCAATTTGGGGAACAAGATCTACCGTGGAAATGGGTACCGACGATCCCCCCTCTTCAATGCCTGCTTTTTTTTTTGGTCCTTTTGTCCTTGTCTCTTTCTCTGTTCACTAGATGTTTGTCCCCTAGTTATGGAAAATGTCTAATGCTGAGAAGCACAAAGGGCATAGGAGGTAGGGAAAAGGAGAACAATTCAGATTATTTTGGTTAAAAGCAATATATATGAAAGTTGCTGTATTCCCATGCCTCCAAATAATGAGTAGCACCAGAGTGATGCAGACTCTGTGTGTGTGGTGGGGGGTGGGGGGGTGGGAGGGTGGGGGGGAGGTTGTGGGTATCAGCAGCAGGAGGAGGGTGAATAGAGAGGAATATGGTCACAGTATTTTAGGTGCATTTGTGAAATGGAGCAACAAAACCTGTGAGGCTGGTTTCATTGCTGAGGAGGAAGAGGGGAGAGGGAGAGAGAGTAATAGGGAGCTGAGGTTCTGAGGTATATTGGATGCATGCATGGAAATGTTACGTTTAAACCTCCCCCATTGTGTAATTAACATATACTGATAGAAAAACCTTGAAAAGAAAAATTAAAAAGCAACAATTTTTTAGCACTCAGATTTCTTATGGTATTATTTAATATATATTAAAAGAAGAGACATTATCCATACTATATATACTATAGTACATTTAGTATATAGTATATATAGTAAACATATACATGTTTAGCAAATCTATGTTTAAACATACATATGTTTTCTATATATTATATAATATACTACTATGCTATTATACTATATATACTTATATATAGTACTATATAGTATATGTATATACTATATAGCATAGATACTTAGTATATATTTATATATAGAAATATATACTACTATGCTATTATACTATATATAGTATATATCATACTATATAGTATATGTATATACTATATAGCATAGATACTATTTATTTATAGTATATATTTATATATAGCATAGTATATAAAATGTATAGTGTATCCTGCATTAATAAACCATATGTAATATAGACTATATATTATATGTATTAATATAGACTATATATTATATGTATCTTATATAGTCTATATTATATATAGTCTATAGACTATATAAGATACATATAATATATAGTCTATATTAGTATATATAATATATAGTCTATATTGGTGATACTGGAGTTTGAATTCAGAACTTCATATTACTTGAGTTAGGCTTCCGGCCTTTTTGGCTGTTTTTTTGGGGGGGGGTTGGTCATAAGGCTTGAACTCTGGACCTGGGCACTGTCCCTCTTCTCTTCAGCTCAAAGCTAGCACTCTACCACTTGAGCCATAGCACCACTTCTGGTTTTCTGGTGGTTTATTGGAGATAAAAGTCTTATGGGCTTCCTTGCCCAGGCTGGTTTTGAACCACAATCCTCAGATCTCAGCCTCAGGATTACAGGTGTGAGCCACTGGCACCCGGCTGCTCTGGTTATTTTTGAGAGTGCATTTCACTTTTGTCTTTGCCTGCCTGGACCACATGCTTTCTGCTGTAGCTGGAGGACATGTAAATGGTGTCATATCCAGCTACTGGCTATCTCAGTAGTCTTTTTTTGCCTGGGCTGTCCTACGTCTGTCCTCTTGATCCGATCCTCCTGAGTAGCTAGGCTTACAGGCATGAGCCACCAGCACCCGGCATATTGCATGTTTTCACATTGCTGTGCTGGAAGGAGTCCTAAGGAAAAGAATGTCAGAATTTTAGATCTATAATTCACATGAGTTTTCAATCAATATTGCCTTAAGGACAATAATCTTAAAGCTAGAAGGAATAACTGTTGATACTAGGAAAGACTCCAACATCAGAAGAACATATCCTAAAAAAAAACCCTTCTTTGTTTGAAGAAAGTAGGTTTCCATATCCAAATAAATTATGCCACAAACAGTGCAAGAGCTTGCAAAGTTGATTATAGGGCATAGACCAATAGTATTTGAGAATATTGAGATGGGAGGATTTCTGGAAGGTTGATGTGAAGAAAATATTTCTATTTAAAAGATGAACTTATAGCTTAATAAGTTTAATGGCAACTGTTACAAAATTTCCATGAGAGTTCTGAGACAAAGACTGTTTTAATCCTTATGCTAAGGACAGACACCATGGTACAAAATGAATCAAGATAAAGATTGTAAATTTAGGGACTGGCAGTCACACAGAAGGGTACTAGGACTTTAGGCAGCCTGTGATTTTTTTTTTTTTTTTGGTTAGTCATGGGACTTGAACTCTGGACCTGGGTGTTGTCCCTGAGCTTTTCAGCTCAAGGGAAGTGCTCTACCACTTGAGCCACAGCGCCACTTCCGGTATTTTGGTGATTTGGAGATAAGAGTGTCATGGACTTTCCTTCCCCGGGCTGGATTTAATCTTCAGATCTCAGCCTTTTGAGTAGCTAGGATCACAGGCATGAGCCACCAGCATCCAGCCCACCTGTGATTTTAAGATGTTCTGTCTAGTTCTGCTTTCCTTAGACATTTCATGCTGAAAAGCTGGGTGAACATTCCTCAGGACTCTAGGCAGAGGAGTTTTCTTTCCATGTTGTGTGGAAGGTGGGATTTTATTCCTTTGAAACCCTGAATGTCTCTTACATTTTGGAATTGCTTTGGAACTCTGTTTTATGAAACAACCATCATCTAAATGATCTCTTATGGAGCTGAATCCTCACCTGTCAAATGTACATTCAGATAGCTCATTGCGACTGGAAGATGCAGACCATCCCCAAAGGATTAGCATTCAAAGGGTCAGCATTCAAAGTACTCAAGCGGATGACTGTAGATTTAGAATGTACACTTCCACAAGAGGGAGCACCGTGTTTTGAACAAAATCTTGGAATCTTACTAAAACTTAGTTTGTATTGAGAGAGGCTTACTGTGCATTTTCCAGAGTTAAACACTTTAATGGGCACTAGAAACTTGAAGGCACAGAAACATTTCTGTTTTGTGTGTAATTTTATAAGACTTAAGAACTTTTTTATTGAAGAACAGAATACAACAGAATATTTGTAGTACATTTGTGAATCGTAGGGAATAATAATACACCAAATATCTGAATACTCACTATGCATTTATATTTAATTTATTTCATTTCATATTTTGTTTTATTCAATCTTATTAGTTTCTGGTTGTTTCATCAAACATTCACAAAGTAACTGCAAAGCATAATACTTTATTATTATATTCAACATTATTAATTAATTTTTGTATCAATACTGGGGCTTGAATTCTGGCTACCAGCCTGAATTCATTCACAGCTGGCACTCTACCACTTGAGTTATAGCACCACGTCCGGCTTTTTCTGTGATTAGTTAGAGATAGTTTCACAAACTTTCCTGCCAGGGCTGGCTTTGAACTGTGATCCTTAGATCTCAGCCTCCCGAGTAGCTAGGATTTCAGGTATAAACCACTGTAGCCTAGCTCAGTTCTGGCTTTTTGATAGTTCATTAGAGATAAAATTCTCTTAGATTTATTTGCCTTGATTGGTGTTGAACTGCAGTCTTCCAACCTCAGTCTGCAGAATGGCTAAGATGATAGACATGAGTCACCAGCCATCTTCTTTTACCATTCCCTTTAACCACAAAGGAATACAATATTACTAGAATCTGAGCTCTGCCTTTGTTCATTCCTTAGTGGATCTGTTAGCTCCCCTAATTAGCTTGGACTCTTTACTGATTGTTACCTTGATTTTCATTATTATTTCACCAAATATTTATGTCTACAAGTGGTGATAGCAGCATAAAATGTTTAGGTATTGATTTCTAAATGTCAGATCTTTATAAATGCCATGTGTCCACTTATCCCAAGACAATAGTAAGAGGCAAGTATGTTGGTATCCCCATGTTACAAATGAAGGCTACAAGACCTAGAAAGGTTAAATGACTGTCCAATTATGTTCTTCCCTGGTAAGTGTCACAGGAGAACTCCTCACCAGGAAATCTTGACTGCCAACGGTAGGGTCCACGCTGCCTCTCAAGAATACATTCTATTGCTCTACTTGCATTTTGAGAATATATTTTCTTTGGGGGTAACAGTATACGTGTTTTATTCTTTTTTTTTAAATTTAGAACTGAGGGAAGTGATTCATGAATTCAGACATCTTTCGCCTCTTGAGAGTGCTCAGATGTAGTCATTTGTACTAATGTTTTTCTTTAGGACCATGTCCCGAGTGTCACTTTTAAAGTTGTTTCCTTGCTAAGGTATCTTCATCTGATTCATCTTGAGGGAACTCTGTGTTCACCCAGGACCCTCTCCCACTGACACAGATGTCATTGTCTGCCTCCCCCTCCCCCCATCTAGGTGTGCTCACACAGGTATGTCAAACTGGCCTTTCTGCCTCAATCTCACCTCAAGGTAGATGGTTAGGTCTTTTCCTCCAACCACACTGCTTCAAATTTGCGTCTATGTCATTATGGATCGTGGCTTCAGAGAAAATTATTTTAAATCATTTGAGTGTCATTTGGCTGCGTTCCTTTGAGTCATCTAAGTTTTTCCATATTTATGAACTCCTTCTGGGAATGCAGGCACCAGGACCGAATGGTGCTGGGTTTTCTATTCAGGATATCATCCGATGATGGCTCTGACAGCCCAGGTGCCATGGTGAAGAAATGCGAGGTGGGGCAGGGGCCCTGCGTTGCACAGTACGGCAAAGGGGAAGGGAATTCTAAAATGGAGCTTCGCCTGTTTGTTTGACTTGAAACAGCCCCAGGTATTTAAATCCTCTTCCTCTCAAATTTCTATGCAGTTCCAAAGGGCTAGGGTTGCTAAGGTTATTTTTGTTCTCAAGCTGCGTTTCCTAAATGTGTTCCATTTTGGATTATCTTTCTCAGTTGGCAAAGTGGATCCTGTGCTCATTGACCCAGATGTAACATTCAACGCCTTTCTCCAGTTTCCACACGCGTAGAGCCTCCTGAAGGAGCAGATTCTCTTCCCTGAAAGTGTGCGTGCACGTGGGAGTTGTGGAGGAAAAGACCGCGGATTGCTAGCATAGCAGAACAACTTCCACGTGAATATTAGATTGTCTTCTCAGGATGTTCTTCATCCTCCCTCCAGCAGGGCATTTACTATGGGATGAATATTTATCCCCTCTCCTTCCAAATTAATGTATCAAACTCCACCCCCTCCCCATTTCCTCTCCCTCCCTCCCAAAGAAACCTAACTGATGGTATTAGAAGGTGGAGCCTTTGAGAGTTGCTTAGACAATGAGAGCCCAAGAGAGGAATTAAGGCCTTTCTCAATGAAGACCAAGGGAGCTTGTTTTCCCCTTGTAGACTAGGAGAACTCAGTGAGAAGACATTTTCTCTGAGCCAGGGAGTAGGCCCTTACCAGACCCCTAATCTGCCGGTGCCATGATCTTGAACTTCCCGGTCTCTGAAATTGTGAGAAATCCATTTCTATTGTTTAGAAGCTCCGCAGTCTATGGTGTTTTGTCCTGGCAGAGTAGATGACAGCACTCACCACTCACTGTTATCATCTTTTGGCTCTTTCTCTCTTACCCCAGTTTTGGAGACCTTTTCTTCCATCTATCTCCTTTTTAGAGGGAATGTAAAGTGAGGTACCTTTTGTACCAGACATCTAGATTTCAGCTGATTAGCTAGATTTCTCACATAGGTAATTTTTTGGTCTTTGCATGTTTTTGTTTTTTGAGGATACTGTCTTAGTCCTTAGCTAGGTTGCCCTTAAACTCCTGGTACCAGAGTTTCTACTCAAGGCCTTGTGCTTACTTGATGTGGCTTGCTTGATTGGCATCTTCCTCCACTAGCGCATCTGGACCACAATCCACCCATTTACACTTCTCATAAAGCTATGCTAGCAGATATACCACTGAGTCTAGCAATTGGTTGAGACGGAGTTTTATGAACTTTTTCTTTAACCTGATCTGGCCTTGAACCTTGGCCCTCAGTCTCTAAGTAGTTAAGATTATAAACACAAGCCACTAGCATCCAGCTGATTAACCCTTTAAACACCCTATCTAGAAAGAAGGTCATGTTCAGAGATACTGAGGATTGGGACTTTCAAGTATGAATTTTGGAAGGATATAATTCGATAGGATTTAGTTGTTTTCTCCTCTCAAGAATTACTTTATTGCTTTTTTTCTCCTCAAATAATAGTGTGACAAGAAAAATGTCATTAAATTCCCAAGAGAATCTTAGTTAAGAAATACCCCTTTGTTTTAAAATAAGATTTGTTGCCACATCCCAAACCAAGCTCATACCAGCATTGCTTTGAGGATGTGGCTATGGTGACTTATGCTTATGAAATAAATCTTGTCTTACAGAAGAGGTTGAGAGTTTTGAGACAACATTGAACAATAAGCCCATATTTGCAGAGTGAGCAAATACACAGCATCCTTTCCAACTTATATTCACTTACACAAATATAATGAAGTAAAGCATTACAACGGCATTGGGATTGCATGTTTATTTTCACTATGTTCGTAAGTTGGTCTGAGAGATCAGGCTGGTTTCTAATTTTGCATTAGTAAGGTAGGCAAGTTGAGCGACAAGAATGCTTCCTTAGGTAATCATAGACCTATTCCATGAACAGAACAATTATCTTTTGTCTGACTAACGTTTTGACATACAAACTTGAATGGATGGAAAGATCCAGAGCAATTAAGAATATTTGAGATAAATTAAAAAGTATGTATTGAATTCAGAGATTCCTGCAACATTCAAAAATGCCCTCCACTCTCTTAATTGGGCATTATTATTTTCTCTTACATATAAGAAAACTGAGCTAAAATAGGTCGAATAACTTGGAAGCTGTTAATTGGAAAGGCCAACTGTGTTCTTAACCTCCACATTCTGATACCAAATGTAGCTTCTAAGACAAAGCTTGCTTCCTTACTGTGAGAACAAGACTCTCATAATGAAGACAATTAGAAAATTAGTTTGTGGGAGCTAATTGTCTGGTATGTCTCATTTTGGTGTGTGTGTGTGTGTGTGTGTGTGTGTGTGTGTGTGTGTGTGTGTGTGTGTGTGCGTGTGTGTGTGTGTGTGTGTGTGTGTGTGTGTGTGTGTGTGTGTGTGTGTGTGTGGTCTTCTATGAGATGTTACTGAAGTGTAGGGCTGTGTCACAGTTAAGTATGATGCTCTTTGCTGTTAGATGTCTGGGTTCATATTCACCTGGATCTCTTCCTGTATGTGTGACCTTGGATATGAACTATTCCATGCTATCATTATTTTTAAAAAATTATTTTCGGGCAGGTATATAGTTAGGTACCTACCTAAGTTTTGTGAGGGATATATAAGCTCTGTAAGATGATTCAGTTTCTGGAAAAAGTGTTTCTGCTAGAATACAAACTTCCCAAAGGTTATGATTGGTATCTGTATCATTCTTTCTTGTGTCTGTGTGTCTTGAAGAGCGTTTGGCCTAAAATAGGAATTCTGTAAATGCATTCTTGGATGAATGAGCACAGTTTAGAATAGAAATGTTTGGACATTTGAGCAGACATGATGAAGTCATTCAGAGGTTTGGACAGTGGTGTGGAATAGTGGTGCTCAGACCAGGATACACATTAGAAATACCTGGAAGGCAGATTTGGTTTTCATGGTGCTGGGGAATAAAACCAGGGGCTTGTACCTGTGGGCCACATGATCAACCACAGAACTATACCCTCAGCCCCCTGTGGGCCTTTTAAATGGATGATTCTCAGCCTCCACATGGGCAAAGATTTATTACCCCTGTAGGGAATCATCATGAGAGTAAAATAATTTCTCAAGTATGTAGATACTTTGAGTTGAAGATTCAATCCCCTAAGTGATTTTCTGAATGACTTATTACACTGTGGGAAGCTTAATACCATCTTTATTTCAATAATAATTACATAATGGAAGCTATCCATATATATTCAAATGGTCCAAAAACAATACCACTTTGAATTCATACATTATAAGAAGTAGGATTTTGGGTCAAATAATTACATACAGCTTGTTCCCCTACATAAGTCTATGGGATTCAACTGGGTTTTGGAGCAGCTTTATCTTATTTTAATCTTTCATTGTGCAAAGAGTTTCAGTTCAACATGTGAGTTTGTGAGTATAATGCATCTTGATCAATATCAACCTTTCCATCATTCTCCCGGTCTCTCCCCGCCCCACTCACTTGGGGGCAGTTCTCTGCCTTGTAGAATATAGATTGTCCTGAGCCTTGTAGGTGCCTTTTCGGCCTGTCCCATAAGTATCCTGGGTTCCTTTCAATATTAACAGCTGGTGCTGATATAGACTAGGGACGCACACACTAATGCACAGCCATGTGTAAGATGTCTCCTGAGGCACTTGGGGAATTAGAACAAGATACACAATACATTTTTAGACAGCTGACTCTTTCTAGAAATTGAGTTGTCCAGTTTCAAATGTGTCCATCTTTAGGAGATGTCCTGGATAAGGGACCTTCTGATTCTTCAGTGTGTCTCTACTCAGTAAGCAGGAACCTTGCTGTGTTCTCAAGCATGGGGGAATGGGACAATGGCTGGCAAGATGGGATGGGCTGAACATGGGAGCCAGGTAAAGCTGGAGTCAGGGTGATAACCAGAGAGAATCAAGGGAAATGGGAAATGGTCAATTAGAGGGTCTCCTGGATAAACTACTTGTGTACATGTATTCATTCATGTGCAGGTTTTCAAGATTTTGTTTTTGAAGAGGATGCACAGGTGTTGTAAGAATGAATGTACACTGAATCATATGCCCTTGTCAAATATTGCAACAATGAGAAACCATTCTAATGTTGGCTACATAAAACTGTTCAGTCTTTTGTGCTGGTCCTGGGGCTTGAACTCAGGGCCTGGGTATTGTGTCAGTGCATTTTTGCTCAAGACTAGCCCTCTGCCACTTGAGCCACAGCTCCTCTTCTGGCTTTTTGGTAGATAATTGCAGTGAAGAGTCTAATGGACTTCCCTGGTCAGGCTGACTTTGAAGCATGATCCTCAGATTGCCTGTGTAGTTAGGATTACAGGCGTGAGCCAGCAGCGCTTGGCCTTGCATTTATAATTTAAAGAGCTTTCCTCTCAGGAAAGAATATCACTGAAATGTAAAGCTTAGGACATAATTCAAATCATCCTAATCCAATCTCTCAGTTCTTGATCTAATCAACAGCTGCTTTGCTTAGCTTTTTGGTCAAGTTCATTCATTAACTCAGAAAGCATTTATTGAATATATATCATGCCTACCCTGGGCTAGGGAAACATAATAAAATTAGTAGATGAATTGAGACCTATTCTTTAGAAGTTTATAGTCTTATTGAATGGGGTGAGAGAAATAATAGAATACTGTTTAAAATATATGGTATTCTTTAAATACGTTAGAGGTCTTTCATGTCAGGTAATTGACATAACTGTGGTTTTATGCTCTTGAAGCTACATTATACAAGATTTACTTTTCATATTGTTTTCACAGTTTGTATCACAGTTCTTTCCAGAGATGATTTTGTGATTATAGTCACTCCCTACAAAGTGTTGTTGTGAAATTAATAGAATAGTTGGCATTTCACAGCTTTGCCAACTGTGGGTTGGGGAAGATTCTGAGCAGGAAAAAAGATTGAGAAGTTGAAACCCACTGATATATATATATATATGCAATTGAAGTCATTACCTTTTACCCCCTCCAGCCACATAGTAGGTTCTACCAGACTCTAAAATGTCATCTTCCACAACCAAGATTAATTTAGGCAGAAAAATAACATACACTAATTTTATTTGAGGTCTGAGAAAGAATGAAATGACTTTCTTACTTTGGAAGAAGATATGTTCTCATATATGAAGGATTGGAAAAAAGCAAAGGATTTTCTCCTGTGGTTATTTAGAAGAACAGAAATCTGTAATCTGAAGTTACTGTTTATATTCCTGTAATGTTTCTTCTTTTTCCTCCTAATTCATCTTTATGTGCACAGTAGACATACAATTTTCTTCTGTTAATATTACACAGAATCAACTTTAAGTTTGTATCTATAATGAGGAATAAATGATCTACAAAAGGCTTTACATATTTTTTCCTGTTCACAGACTAGAAAAGAGTTGAGTATCATTCATTGTTCAATGTTTTTTAGATTTCTTATAATCGTATTGATCCTCTATGACATTAAGTTCCCTTTTGTCCTGACTTGATTATGTGAGCATTTTGATTCTCTTGATAATAATAATAAAGACTCATTAAGATTTTGGTTGTCAGGGTCTGCAAGCTCTGATGAGCTTTTTCTTTTGTTTCTATGTTTGCCAGTCCTGGGACTTGAACCCAGGGCCTGGGCACTGTCCCTGTGCCTCTTTGTGCTCAAGGCTATTGCTCTACCATTTGAAATGCCATTGATGAGCTTTGAAACTTATTTGTCTCCTGGGGTCTCTATTGGTACCTAAGCGTAGAATTTTTTTTTATCTCCCCTCTCCTTGTTGTCTGAACACAACTGTCAGGGATAGTTCTAAGATGTAAGTTTTGTTCCTTTGTCATTCACCTGAAATTTAGAAGTTTTTAAGCCATTGTAAGACTGTATTTGGGCACTGTGCTCTCTCTCTCTCTCTCTCTCTCTCTCTCTCTCTCTCTCTCTCTCTCTCTCTCTCTCTCTCTCTCTCTCTCTCTCTCTCTCTCTCTCTCTCACACTCCTTTCTCTCTGTGTGTACAATACTGGAGAACAAACCCATCCTATTTTGTTTCATGACTCCAGAGAGGTCTGCTTTGTGGATAAGTGACCAGACAGGGCCCTTTAAAACCAGAGAAAATGCTGGTGGGAAAAGCTGGAAAAATTCCTTCAACCCAGGTAGAGTGGTGATTGTAGGTGAAGGATCACCATATAAGAAATTCCACTTTTCCTTTTCTCATTGCTCAAGGGTATGGAATAAACAAACCAGTATGAGGGGCAAAAATTGATACTGTTCACTATTTGCCATGGAGAAAGTGAGGGAAAGGAACACATGTCACTGGTCTGTCTTCATTAAAGCCCTGCACACTTGTAAAGCCTGGGGATTATAGAAAGCTGCCTGTGGGTGCTTTTGAAAGTATGCTACCTCAAGCTTGACCTGATCACTTTCAACTACCAAAGTCCTATCGGCTGTTTCTAGAACTTCCAGAATAGGAATACAAGAGC